>NC_007262.2:765000-772972 GCF_000002725.2 Leishmania major strain Friedlin | reverse complement strand
ACCCTAACCCTAACCCTAACCCTAACCCTAACCAGTACAGTAGCACACCCGTACACCAGTACAGTAGCACACCCGTACACCAGTACAGTAGTACACCGTCACGCACCCGTCCAGGTGGAGAGGGTGTCGCTGTGCAAGGAATCAGTGGAGATATAAACCCTAACCCTAACCCTAACCCTAACCCTAACCCTAACCCTAACCAGTACAGTAGCACACCCGTACACCAGTACAGTAGTACACCGTCACGCACCCGTCCAGGTGGAGAGGGTGTCGCTGTGCAAGGAATCAGTGGAGATATAAACCCTAACCCTAACCCTAACCCTAACCCTAACCCTAACCCTAACCCTAACCAGTACAGTAGCACACCCGTACACCAGTACAGTAGTACACCGTCACGCACCCGTCCAGGTGGAGAGGGTGTCGCTGTGCGACGAATCAGTGGAGAGAAAAGCCCTAACCCGTACACACACACCTACACCCGTACGAGCACACCCTGACCACAGCGCGGCGGGGAGAGAACAGCACCCCAGGGAATCTATGTTTCCTCACTTGTGTCTTTGCATGTGGGAGTCTTCACCACCGTAACGCTGCATACCACGCGCGCAAGTTTCAAATCGCCGGCCCGAGTCCAGCTGCACGCCAAGCTCCACATCCTCTGCTTCGCAGCCGTGGTGCTTACACACGCAACGCTCGCCGCTGTTCACTGTCGGCCGAGGGTAGCGTGCCTCCAAAAAGGGCGCTGAGTTCTGCAGCACCAGTGCAGCCGTGTGTGCTCGAAGTACCGGTCTCAGCAATCTATCGCAGTCTGGTGTGCACAGAGTGCTCTTCTTCAGGGGACACGCTACAGTTCAAAGAGTCAATGGGGACCTCAGCAGTGAAAGAGAGGTGCAGCTGGTGCTTGCAACACCCTAGTCACGCCACCCGTTCAAGTCAAGACGGAGGCAGGCCTCCGCTAACATCACTCCAGTCTCACCGAGTACGCGGGAGGGCCAAGGCCACTGTAACGCTGCGGGTAAGACCGATGTGGCGAGCAGCGCAGGCGCCCCCTTGCAACCTGCTCTGCCGTGGCCGTGAGTAATTGCCCGGTGAACCACAGGCAGCCAGAAAGAGAGAGGACGAGCGGCATGTGAAGTGCAGCGTGCGCGTCTACATGTGCTGCGGTTGAGTCCATAGTTGGCTTGTGGTGCACCTGAAATGGAAACGGCTTCTGCGGTGGCGCCACTCGCTTCTGCAGCACACGAACTGCGGTGGCGGCATGGCAGGTCGATGCTTGCATGAGAATACGCAACACGCCGCTGAGGCGCTCCCCAGCTGCGTCAGTTGCGGGCTGTGGGGTCGACGGTGGCAGCCCACGTGCCACCCGCCAAAACCAAAGGAAAAAAAGGTGTGCGAGGAAACAAAGGGAATGCGGCAGAGTGCGAGCAGAGCAGAGGAGAAGTCGCAGGGCTCCGATATGCGTTGAAGAGATGCGGTCAAGCAGCCGTATGACACGTGAGTGCCACGTTTCCCTCTGTCGTTGTCTGGCGTTTGTTTGCAGGACAAAACGAAAATGCATCAGAACACGGGCACGGGCGCCAGTGTATGTGCGCGCATAGAAGGCCAAGCCCACGAAATACACGTGGCGTGTGACGGTATATCGCAAGCGCACGTGGGTGCTAAGTGGCGCAAATGAGCAACCTGAGACGGCATCGTGGACAGGTCTTTATCTGACATTCCCCCTTTGTCTGTGTCTGTACGCTGTAGTGGAGAGCTATCAGCAGCAGCAGCAGAGAGAGAGAGCGCATCCCAGTGTCTACTGGAGGTGAGTGGGGGCATTAAGCGGCGGGTAGGCCTGTGCAGAGGAGCACACAGGCGCGTAGAGAGCTCAGTTTCGCGGCGTGCCGAGACGGTGATATGGCAAACGGGACGAGATCTCGCGCACGCACCCTGCACACAGGCAGAGAGGCGCTCCCGTTTACGTTTTGCAAACAAGGAACCAGAAGGTGAATATCAACTTGCCCAGTACAGCTTGCATACACCACCGGCTTTCGGAGGCAACACACAAGGCCAGAGGACATGAAAGACGCAGAAGAAGTCAGCCATCAACTTCCCTGCTCGTGCAAGGCCTGTCGCGCTTGTCCGCTAGTGAGAGGACAGCACGCACGCACGCTCTGCTCCCGGCAAAGGAGAGCGAGCAGGTGTTCAAGCCTAAAATGCCGCACAAGACGTATGGTAACTGCAGTCAGTCATGATATCACGCTCTACAACTGAGCTCACACACCGACACAGCCCAGTCCGCCAACGAAGGGGCAGTGAAGGTTGTCCACTGGAGTCATCAAAGCGAGTCCACATTGACCCCCTCGCCGCTGAGCAGACAGGCCCACCGCTGTAAGCCGGCACTCACTGATAAGGGCATACCCTGCGTGGCCTATTCGGATCTGCCCAGCAGCAAACTCATGCGTGCATGTATACCCGGCACCCTTGATCACGGCACGCATCCTGTCCAATACCGCTTTAGCTTCACTTTTGGTGCGTCTGAGCAGAAGCAGAGAGAAAAGGAAGCACGCGTGCGGGGTGCCCCCGATTGCGGTACGTACAAGAACATGCGTTCGGGTCACGAGACGCACTCCGCAGACGCGCTGCAGAGCGGCGCGGCGAACCGTGTGTGTGTGTGGGGGGGGGGGTGTAGGTATATGTGTGCGTAGGCGCACGCACTCGTGCGTTCACGCACGACTGCGTCCTACACGTATGCCACACAACAGCACACTTCGTCGCTGCACCTTAGGTGCGGTGACGGATGCCCGGCGGGCGTCACGGCTTGTTGCCCTGTGTGCTTTGCTTGCTCTGCCCTCGCTCGTGCATGCGCTGCAGGATTATGTTCTGTGCGCGGCCGCTACCGCGCTGTCCAGGATTGCCTCATCTAGCAGCTGCTCCTCCTCCATATATGCGTCCAGAGCGTCCTCCAGCTCCCTCTCGGCCGTGTTGTTTCTCTCGGGCGGCTTTGATGCCACTTGGGGCGAAGAAGCAGTGCTGGCAGGGCACGCCTCGACCTGCAGTCTCTGGGTCATCTTGGCCGCCAGACCTGGGGAGAAGTCTCCAGTCTTCTTGAGGGGCGGTTGGGTCGGCTTCCCAGGCGTCCGATTCGCTGGGGCCGTCTCCTTCTCTGGTAGGGCAGATGGCGCTGTGGCGTCGAGTAAGGCCTCGTCGAGAAGAGTCTCCTCTTCGAAAAACGCTTCTAGGACGTCGTGCAGCGTGCTCTCTGCTACAGCAGCCGAAGCCGCTGGAGCGGCCGCCTTCGCCTGCGGCTTCGGTGCTGTGCCCACCGGCGCCGCGGCAGAGAAGGAGGGAGTGGCCGAGGCAGCGGCCAGGGATGAAGGCGTATTGGCGACGGAAAGCTTGGAGGCAGGTGTGGCCGCGTTTGCCAGGGCCTCGCGAGGCACCTTAGCACGGGCGGTCTTGGAGACGCACACCAGCCTTTCCGGCAAAACGTGCAAGCACACACCAAGCAGCACGGCGCAGGCGACGGCCAATGCCAGCTGCAGCGCCACGTGCGCGTAAGACGCCGGCGCCAGCGTCACCGGGTCGACAACTTGAAAAAACTCCATTATAACAAGGGCAAAAACAGGTGGAGAAGAGGCGCGGGCAGCAATAGCGGCCGCGTGTGTGCTCTTTCGACGGATACGTGCTGGGCCCGCCGGCACGGTGGGAAAGGCACGAGGAAGAGAGCGAGAAAGGGAGACGGAAGCGAGAACGCGGAAATCTGTGCATATGGACGGAAGGAGAGCAGCACAGACACCAGAATAGCGAGAGGCAGCAGCAGCGGGGGCCAACAGCTGTCACGTCGAGAGCAAACCTTGTGGCCAACGAGCAGCGGAGATAGAGAGAGAGAGAGTGGTAAACCCGAAGCAGAGGCGCACACGACGGAACCGAACAAGAGAGAGGAGTGCGAAGGCAGCGGGTTTCTGTTTCGACCCTCGGTCTTGCGGGCTGCCAGGAATCCGCTCTGCCTTGCGCCCTGTTGGGCTTTCTGCGTGGGAGGTGGTGCACTACGCGACCGGCGCCGCACCAGCAGTCACTGTCGCTGGTGCGTCACCGCGCAGCGAGACGGTTAGCCATGCACGCAAACACACTAGAAGAAAGGCGAAGAGAGAACACAGAAAGTGGTCATGGTGTGTGTGTGGTGATGTGCGTTAACCGTTGCGTGCCTCGATGTAACAATTCAGCGCGTGTAGAGGTCAGCGCGCGTGGGATGATGGATGAAAACCGTGCAGTCGAGCAGCGGCAGGAGAGAGGACGCAAACAAAGAAGGAGTCCCACAACGGCGGCGTTGCAGCACCAACTCACGCGCCAACAACGGAGGTGAGCACCTTGACATGGGTGTCGCTGTCGTTGAGGCACAGTACGTTAATGAGCTCGTGGCCGCCGCTCTGCTTGAAGACTTCACCAGCCTCCCGCTCGATCTCGCTCAAGGTCTACGCACAGTCCACAGCAACGCCTGGCGCCGTGGCAAAGCAGATGGTCGCCTGCTTTGTCAAGAAGGCTTTATTGCGGTGGGCATCACACTGAAGGATTGCTCCATGGCGTTGTTGACAGAAATCAAATAAGTCATTGGTGCCTGTGATTGGTGACGCTTGTGACGCGTTGACGTGCGAGGAAGAACTGGCAAATGTGCACCTCTTCCACAATAGACAACCCCGGAGACCCTCAGTAGTCATACAGGAGACGTGTGCTTGTGTGCCTGGGGGAAGAAGGGGAGGCGGTGGAGCCATGTACCATCATGCATGCTGGGTGAAAGAAGCGTCACTACACATCCTGCTCAGCGTGAAGGTGGATTCGCACTCGTGAAGGATGGTATCACCTCGAGAGGAAGAAAGTAACGCATGGCGTTGTGGACACCCGGCTCATGTCGCTCTTTTCTCCCCCTTGTATAATTTATTTCGTGGCGGTGGGGCCGCGGTTCCGCTGACCTCATTCGCATGGCACAAAATGGGATATAAACACGGTTGGTTCAGTGTCTGTCGCTTCCTACCCCCCCCCCACCACCACCACCACCCTCAAACGTTCTGGGAAAAGCAGCTCCAATACGGTGCATGCATCCTCTTAATATGCGCAACGAGACTCGATGCTTGACACCAGAGCATGCGGCTTTTTGGCAGTCGATCACATTGGCAGCCGCTGCTCTCCAGCAACGCACGCATCACCGCCTCCGAGCACAGCGCCACATTCCGGACGTTGTAGCCGCCCTCCAGGGCAACCACGAGCCTAGGAAAATTCTGTGCCATCAGTCGTGTCATAATGTAGTACCCGGACGGGGTAAGGCGCATGGAACCGAGCAGATCTCCGCTGGCGCTGTCAAAGCCGCAGCTGATCAGCACCAGCTCCGGTCGAAACTCGCGCGCTGCAGGAAGGACAACCTCATGGAGAAGCTGCAAGTACTCGAGATCGCCCATGCCGTGCGTGGGCCACGGGATGTTGATGTTACGCCCCTGCGCCGCGGGCGTAGCGTCACCGCCGACGCGGTTGAGGTGCCCCGTACCAGGGTAAAAAAGCTCCTCCTCCTCGGTGCCGGTGGCGCGTTGAAGAGGTGTTTCGTCGAAGGAGAGGCCGACGGTATCGCCTGCGTAGTGGACGGGGCGTGTGTCGTTCCTTGCAACGCTTGTACTGTCGGCGCTGACGGATGACGAGTTTGAGGCCGAGGAGGAGTTACTGCTGCTGGAGGACGCCGTGTTCAGATCAACTCCGAAGAGGGCAGCGATTTCGGCGTCGTCCTCCTTCTCTATCTGGGCCGCGAGGCTGTTGTAGTCGACCGCGGCGCGCACGCGGCGGCCCTCTGTTGAGTCTTGTGGTGGGTCTGAAGCTGCCTCGGGGCGGGACGCTTCTGGCGCAGAGACCGGCGGTGGTTCGATGGTGCCGGCCGAAAGCAGCGCTGCCAGGTCATCAGCGGTGATGTCCTCCTTGCTGGGGGTTGAGATTTCCGCCGGGTGCTTCGCCGCAGCCGAGGAAACCTTCCGTAGCACGTGACCGTGGCCGTTGCCATACTGATGAAGCGAGATGACCAGCACAGATGGATCGTCGTAGAAAATGCTCTCTGTGCCGTCGCAGTGATGGACATCCCAGTCCAGGATAAGGATGTGCGGCTGCTGCGTGTCACCAGCGGGGTTGTGCTCCCCCTGTGCGGCAACCAGCTCCGCCTGAGCCGCGCGCGCAGCTACCGCGACGTTGTTATAAAGACAGAAGCCAGCGGCGTTAACAGGACCAGCGTGGTGGCCAGGCGGGCGAACTATGGCAAAGGCATTGGTAGCTGCACCGCTGAGCACAGCTTTGACGGCCTCGATGACGCACCCGGCAGCCATCCGCGCTGCGCGGGAGGTGTGCTCGCTGGCGAAAAGATCTTGCCCAATGACACCTCCTCGACCTTCCTGTATGCCCATGAAGAAGTCAAGCTGATCAATGGTGTCGATCAATTCCCTAGAGTGCACGCGACGCAGCTCGTGTTTCTTCGCAGTACGCGCGGGGATGCGCCGGCAGCATGGCAGGAGGCCGATGGCGGTGAGGTGGTCAAGGGTGCTTTGCAGCCGCGCGGGACGCTCGAAGTCTCCAGCATCCGGAGAAACGTGATCTAGCATAGACGTGTCGTACACAACAGCAGTACGCGACGCCGGCATAATCGGGGACGGTGGCGTCCACTCGCAGAGGCGCGATAAGTCGCCGACAGTGGTGGCAGCAGCTGATGTTGCTGGAGCTTGCGCGGCACATGACTTACTAGGTCCTGCAAGAGTCGGCAATGGAGTTAGTGGGGGTAGCAAAGACGGACGAAGAAGCGGCTGCTCAACAGTACCCTGCATCCAACCGCGTATGTACGCGTCGAACCGCCTCCCTGACTCCACAGAAAGTTCGACATGGTGCGCCGCCTTCTCATCGCTGCGCTGCCGTTTCGGCATTGGCGTCGTCGGCGTTGCCTAGTTCAGCGACAGCCGGGCAGATCTACTCGTTCTTTCCTTGACAGCAGCGCTTGCGCCTTATCAACCTGCCTCTACGCGAACTCCGTCAGGGGAAAGAAAACAGAGAGGTAAGGCCGCGCAAGAAGTGAAGGTGCCGAGAAAATGAATAAAATGTAAGAAACACGGCAAATGGCGGGCGAGAGGGGGACGTACCGGGGGGAGATGCGAGGAGGCAGACCCAGAGCCGACGCGACAACATCAAAAGCGGCTGTTTGTGCGCGTGTGTGTGTGTATGCCTATGTGGATGGGTATGTGTGCGTTTGGGTACCGCCGAGTGAAATGTGGGAACAAGCGGGAAGCGTCCCAGATCACCGCATGCAAGAGTACCCCCGCACATGTAAGGACAGCAAAGGAAACAGACAGAGAGAAGAGTCGTGGCAAAGTCGATGATAGACGGAGAGAGAGAGAGAGGGCTGGTTGAGATGTGCCGGGGCCAACTGAACTGCAGTTGCTGCTCATGCGCAATCATCCCCAGCGCGGCAAGGTACCCATGTAAGGCCTCGCTTGCTTGCTTGAAGGAAATAGTAAAGAGGGGGAGGGTTACGCTAACACGCGTTCGCGTGCGCGCTCGCACCGGCACGCTGCATCCCCGCTGTGTGCGACATCTGGCAGCTGAGCGAGCGCTGCACAGCGTAATGCGGGTTCCTGCTACTCGGTCTTCTTGTTGTTCTGGATGCTTTCCGCCACTCTCCAAGTTACCTTTCCTCTCGCTAACTCCATCCATGGAATCATCGCTATATTGCCTCGCCTGTGCAGCGCTGAACCCACAAACGTGCGCCAGCGAGAGGGGGAGGGAGCTGAAGTGAAGAGAAGAAAGAGATACGACTGGATTGGTCTGTTTCGATTTGCTGTGACGCCAAACGTGGAAGTGAAGGAGTTCCCGTTTTCTTTGGCCTTTGAGGGATGCATTACGTCCAGGGAAACGAGGGGACACTGGCACACCCACGGGCGTGCAGACAGGAACACCAACGCACAAGCACCTACAGAGGCAG
>NC_007262.2:440000-447500 GCF_000002725.2 Leishmania major strain Friedlin | reverse complement strand
GCCCTCCTCGATGACCGTCTTGGCGTGGCCGAACTTGTCCTTGGTGAGGTTCTCCAGGTTCGCGACCGGCATACAGCCAAGCGTCTTCGTAATGAAGTCGATGTCGTTGCGCTCAATGTCCGTCACCACCATGATCTTCATCTTGGCGAGAAAGTCGAGCGACTGCGCCGTGACGGCGTCGCGCAGCACCGACTTCTGCACCAGCAGCACATTCACGCCCGCATCCTTGATCGCCTTGCACAAGCCCAGCAGATACTTCCGCTCCTCCTTGAGAGCACGGTCCATCTGCGTGTAGTCGGTGATCGTGACGGTGCTCTCCATGTCCGTCTTGGGTGGCGAGAGCTGGAACTGGATGAGCGCGATCGTGGCGTCCTGGATGCGCGTCGGCCCGCCAGCAACGCGCGACGCCTTCTGCTTGAACACCATACCATTCTGAATTAGCTCCGTGTCGTCGATCGTGCCGCCCAGGGCGGACGTGACGCGGATGTCGCGCATGTCGACGTCGCCGTTGTTGCGGATGATCTTGCGCACGGCGTCCACCGCCATCGGGGCCAGCAGGTCGCTGTTCTGCGAGATGACCTTCGAGTTAAGCGACGTGATGGCTGCTTTGATGAGCGTGTCGCGGTCGTCGATGTCGATTTTGATGCTCATGTCCTCCAGCACCTTCTCAGCCAGCTTGGCGCACTCGTTGAAGCTCTCGGAGATCTGCGTCGGGTGAATGCCCTTGTTCAGTAGCTCCTCGACGGCGCGCAGAAGGGCGCCGCATAGCACCGCGACTGACGTCGTGCCGTCACCAGCTTCGATGTCCTGGGCCTTGGACAGATCCACGAGCATCTTGGCACACGGGTGCGTCACCTGCAGCCGTGACAGGATCGTAGCACCGTCGTTGCTGATGATCGTCTCCCCCTTCGGGTCAATAATCATCTTGTCCATGCCGCGAGGCCCGAGCGAGGTGCGGATGCAGTCCGCCACGGCCTTGGCCGCCGTGATGTTGCTGAGGCGCACATCTGTCTGCGTGTTGTTATCCTTCTTGCTCTCGTTGCCCTTACGGCGCGGCGCCGCGGCGCCACTAGCAGCGCGGTTCACTATAGCGGCCGACATTCTCGTCCTGTGTCACCTGTGTGGAGAGCTGTATCTGCGTGAGCGAGCTGAGGAGTGTGGGACGTGGGAGAACGAGAGGGAACCCCGAAGACGAGCTGTACGACGCTGCTCGTGCTCCCTCGCTGACTGTGGGCGGAGAGGGCCTATCAGAGCTGTGGTGTTTCGCCGTCGCTGCAAAGCGGTGGCGGTATCGACGTGGTGTGTGTACGTGTGGGAGGAGGTCGGGACACGAAGTGAGGCCGAGTCGTAGGAAGCGAAATAGCAAGTGGGAGAAGAGAGGTGCACGCGCTAAGTTGGCTTGTGATTCGTGGATACTCCTTCTAGAGAAAAAAAGGGGTGTTGTTGCTGTGCTAGCACAGCACGCACGTGAGGGAGTGGTGGTGGTAGATGAGTGAGAGAAAGGAGAAGGTGGGGGTGGGAAGTGCGGAGAAGTGAAGAAAACAGCCATGATGCCAGCAGCAGCAGCAGACGACACCAACGCAAGACCGACCCCGCCCGCCCCCTCCTCCCCTATACGCGGAAGCACGGGCGTGTTTGTGAGGCATGCGCGCATGTTAGGGGGAGAAAAGAGGCAAGTGCAGCAGCGCCACCTCACACGCCGCCGGCCCACGTCGTACTTTGTCGTTTTACATCCCTGCCTCCTGGACTTGCCCTACGGCCGCCTCGAGCCACCAAATCGAAGACGGCCTCTCTCTGAGACTGTGTGCGTGTGCACCCACGCCACCGTGTGCCTCGGTATTCGGGCCCACTCCTGCTGCTGTGTGCTCGTGTATGAGTACGTCTGGGTAAGCACCACTGAATGAAACAGTTTTTTTTCGTTTTCTTCGCTCGCTTCTCTTCGCTCGCTCTCGCCCCTCTCTGGGAATGAGGAGGTGAAGCGAAGGCGCTCTCGTTGGGCCCGGCGGTCTTTGCAAGAGCCCGACCGCGGGGGTCGGTTGGGCGCGCAGCCGTGTGCAGGTTGGTGGTGCGCGTGTACGCACGGTGGCGGGGCGGGGCGTCAGTACTCACCGCTATTCATGGAAGCACAGGCACGCCTGGGGGGGGGGGACACTGGCATGCGCGAGACGACGAATTCAGCATGATCCGGAGAGAAAAAGAAAGAAATAAAAGGAAGGAAACATTTTAACGTGAACAACTGTGTAGAGAGAGAGGAGGCGAAGAGAGCGGCCGACGAGGGGGAAGGAAGGGGGAAGGGGGACATCATCGCCAGACCAACCGCATCGACACCGAGAAAAGAGCCACACCCGGAACAAGAGATACAAAACACACACGCGCACACGCACATGCACAGCATCGACATCAACGGGAACAGAACAGCACTCGAAAAGAACAACAAAACAGGAGAAAACACACGCGGCCGAGTGCGTGACAAGAAGACAACCAAAATAGGGAAGCAACGAAGGAGGCGGAGGAGGGGGGAGGGGGCACCACAACGAGGGAGAGAGAGAGAGAAAGAGTAAGGATCGAAAACGGTAGGACATCTCCCACCACCAGCACCACGGCCGCCTCTGCCAAGACGCAGACGCGCATCCATACGCGTCGAGACGAGGGCCGGCCCTCTGGGCAGACCAAGAGAAACGCCAAGCGTGAAGGCCACCCACCAAGCACACCAGCACCACACCTTTGCGTGGCAGCGAGCAGAATATGTAGATGCCGCACTGGCCTCCCCCGAATTCGTCGTTGCTGCCGGCACACGGAGGGGACGCACGAAGGCAATTTTGCGTTATGGGAGTAGCTAAAACTGGAGGCTAAAGTACGGGTGATTCAACGCGTCTGCCGCCGTAATGCGCTCCGACGGCTCGTAGCGTAGCAACTTTTCTAGCAGATCGACACCAGCACAACCAAGCTTCTCGTACCCAGGCACGGAGCCGAGCACGTTGCTCCATTCCGGCTCGAAGTTCTGCAAAAACTCCGGCTGCGACAGCATGTTGTTCGAGTTCGGGTACTGGTTCATGGAGGGCCAAACCCGGTTGTTCGGTGTGCCTAGGAAGCGGAAGATCCGCATGAGCTGGTCGGCATCGTTCTTCCCGGCGAAGAGCGGCGTCCCGGTGGCCATCTCGGAGAAGATGCACCCCACAGACCACACGTCCACCGGCGGACCGTACTGCATCGAGCCGAGCAGAACGTCGGGCGGTCGGTACCACAGCGTCACCACCTCGTTCGTGAATTTGCGCACTGGGATGGCGAAGGAACGACCGAGACCGAAGTCGCCTAGCTTCAGCTCTTTCTCGCGCGAGATGAGAAGATTCTGCGGCTTCAGGTCGCGATGCAGGACACTGCGCTGGTGGCAGAAGGCGACGCCGCGCAGCAGGTCGCGCATAAAGTGCTGAATTGTCGCCGCATCGAGGTTGCCGTTCTCGCGGTCGAGATACTTCTTCAAGTCTAGGTCTAAATACTCGAAGACGATCGTCAGACGGTGCTCGCTGTGGCACACGTCCAGCAGCTTCACGATGTTCTCATGTCGCAGCTCCTTCAGCAGCGAAATCTCGCGAATGGCGGTACACGGCACGCCCTCCTCCTCCGAGTCAAGCCGAATGCGCTTCAACGCGACCGTCGCGGAAGTGGACGTGTCTCGGGCCTTGTACACCACGCCGTAGGTGCCCTCGCCGATCTTCTCCTGCCGCTCGTACCGGCTGGTCATTGCTTTCCTCTTCGCGTTGGCCTCTTTTCTTTCTTTGCGTGTGCGTGTGTGCGTGTGTTTCCTTCCTTTTGTTCGGCCCGCTGGCAACGGCAGCGGATCGAAGGGCGGGGGGGGGGGGGGGGAAGGGGGGCGCTGCGTGCTCGCGTCTGCGTTTCCAAATTTTCTGTTTTTTTTTAATATTTTCGTGTCTGTTCGGCTCGCTGCCACCGCCGATGATCTCGGCCACGCTCCTTGTCGTCGTCTCGTGCGTGTGCGCGTGCACCACTTGGGTCTCGCTCGTTCCAAGCCGCACAGACGGACGGACCGACACACAACGAAATATAAAACACACACACACACACAATAAAGGGTGGGGGAGGTGGAAGGGGCGCCGCGTCACGCAGAACAGACAACAACAACACCGTTTCGTGTTTTTCTTTTTGTTCAATATTAGGAGCGTGTGCGCTTGGACTCAAGCGGGCGTGGGAGAGAGTGGGGGCGGAGCAAGAGAAGAATGCGGCCTGTCCCGACTATCGATGACGTTTATGCGTTACGCTGGTGGAGGGTGAGGGAGGGAAGGTCCTCGTGGCTCGATCAACGTGAGCAGCCAAAGGACTCGCCGTTCCCTCGCTCCGTTGGGGGGTTTAAAGTTGCGTTGTCGCTCTGTTCCTTCTCCGACTTTTCTGTTTTCAGGTAACAAGCGATGCGTCGAAGAGAGCGAGAGACCGAAAGTGAGGCACCTAACACGTAACAGCAAGCCCAACTCGAAACCCCTCACACCGCCACCGGCACCCTCGGCACAAGATCGAGAGAGGGTGGGGGTCGACCACAAACAAAGGAGGAAGAGGAGAGGACGAGGGAGCCACACCTACAGGAGGCTACACGCGTGCTGCCTCTCGTTCTTTCTCTCCACAAGGAGAGAAAGGGGAAGGGAGGGAGGTGATGGCGGTGCCGCACACGCGAGATAGAACTCAAAATGGACAACAAAACGTATACCTTCGATACGTGCCGAGCGGCGGCACCACCCCAGCTAGCGAAGAACGGGTACCGGCACACGCACACTTACAGGACGCGCCCCGCCCACCCCGGCAAATCTTCTCGTGACGTTGCCGTTCTGGGAGAAGCCACCGCGCCGCGCACCTCGTGTTCTCTGTGTGTGTGTGTGTGTGTTTTCGTTTGTGGGAGAGACTCGGTGTGAAGAGCGCAGGGCGAATCTCGGAAAGCGAGCCACGGGAAAGTGCGGCGAGGAGGTGGAGGGACGGCGAGAAGGACGAAGAGCACGCCAACGGAAGAGTGTTGAATTCACGGGTGCTGGAGGAGAGAGGGGAGGGGGGGGGGCGGTAACGATGGTGAACAGTGGACTGGAGAGACCAGGAACACCTCACAGACACCTCAGCAAGGGCAAGGAGGAAAGCAGACAAACAGCGGATGCGCACGCCTCCCGGTGCAGGTGATGCTCTCGCTCGCTCGCTCGCTCTGGCAGCCCTCCTTCTGCTTTTCTGTGTCGGTGTTTTTTGTTCTGTTCGTTTCCTGTCGGAACGGACCCTTAGCTTCGAGCGCGTGTCGGCAGTGTCCTCCCGCCTCTTCTCGCAGCAAGTTTTGGGTCCCCACCAGCACGTGCGGCGCGTACGGACGGTGTACCTCTGCCAGGGCGGAGGGATGCGCGACGGCGTGTGCCTCTTCGCGTGTGACTCGCCTGCTCGCGGGGAAGGGTGAAGCTCCAATACAGCGGGCAGGCGCTTGTTTCGGCCTCCCAGTGTCAAAGTCGTTCTGAACCCTTCGGCGGCAGCGTATGTGTGTGTGTGTGTGGGGGGGGGGGGGGGGAAGGGAGGAGCGGAGGGAAGTGCGGCCTCCTCAAGCGAGTCCGTGCGTCCGTGCGAAAGACAACAAAAAAAAGGGGCGTTTCAACCAACCAACCAACAGACAACAACAACAAAGAAGGAGGAGGAGGAAGGGAGTGCGGAATAGTAGTCGTGGTGGTGGTTAGTCAAGCGGCTACGTACAGGAGGTGGCAGAAGCGGTGGTAACGGCTGCGACAATGGAGTGGCAGCGGTGACGGTGATACCCTTCTCTGGCCTTCAGTTTGTTTTGTTTTTGCTGCTGGTGAAGAGCCTCCTCCGTGAGGGGAGAGAGGGGGAGGGAAGGGGGGAGAAGAGGGGCAGAGTCGGAGATGGAGGGAGGAAGGGTGCAGGAGGCGCGGAGTACGTTGGCGGAGGAAAAGGGTGTTGGATTAGATTGCGTTACCGTTTGTGCGGGTGTACTTTCCTAAACCACCGAAAAGCAGTCCTCTGTAGGTGAGCGCACTTGCTGAAACTCAGTGAGCGATGGTGCGCATGCGGGCGTGCATGTGGATTGGTGAATGAGGGAAAAGGAGGGACAAGCGGGCGAGCGACGGGAGGGGGAAAGAGGGAGTAGAGAAAGTCGCTGCCTGCACGTAGCATAGCCAACAGTGCATGAGCAAATCTACGCATATATATACATATATATTTATAGAGAAAACGTGCGCGCCGGCTTCGTCTTCACCTTTCTTCCGAGGCATCAAAGTCGCCGCTGCGCCGGATCCATCCACCCCCTCCTTCTTCTATCCCCGCGCGTGCGTGAGCTACGGCGACGCTTCGATTGTGTGCTGGGTGGGAGGCGAGGGCGATCTCGTCGTTCGTGCGTGTCTTGGCGTAGAGAACGGTAAAATCAGACAAAATTAGGAGAAAAGCATCAAAGTAAGCGAGAGAAAACAAGACTTAGGCAGAGGCAGCGGCGTCGAACACAACAAGGTGTAACTGCGCATCACCGTCATCTCCCCCACTCTGCGCCACGTCAAACACAATGTGTACGTAAGACGCTCCGCGAGACCACAACGCGGCCGCGTGCACGCTCCCGGCCGTTTGTTGCCCTCCTCGCTTGCATGTGCCAGTGACAGAGACACCGACAGAGACACCGACAGAGACAGAGAGAGAGAGACAGCATGCGTCCCTAGTTTTCTAGTTACGCGGCTTCTCCTTCTTCTGCCGGTACAGGGCGTACAGGCCGACGTTCGACACCTTCACGATCTTGAAGCGGACGCCGGGAATATCACCGACCGCGTGGCCAGAACGGCCGAAACCAGACACCAGCACCTCGTCGTTCTCCTCGATGAAGTGAAGGCAGCCATCGTTCGGCACGAACGCGATGATCTTCTTGTCGTTCTTGATCAGCTGCACACGCACACACTTACGAATGGCGGAGTTAGGCTGCTTGGCGCCGACGCCGATCTTCTCCAGCACGATACCCTTGGCGTGCGACGACCCACCAAAGGGGTTCGCCTTCCTGGCCGAGAAGGTGTGCGCGCGCTTCCAGCCCTTGTCGGCCCAGCGGTTGCGGCAGCGCAGGCGCACCAGCTTACGAGCTGCGTTCTGACCGTTGGTCTTCGTCATCTTGGAGGTGTGCGGCTGACACTGTGTCCTGTCGCGTTGGAGGAGGGAAGGGGGTCGTGTGGGCGTTTACCGGTGGAGTTTCAGAATAATGTGCGTGTGAACATGAGAAGGCGTGCATGCGGAGAGCGGCGCAAGTTGGGGAGGCCAGGCCGCAGACATCACGCGCGTGCAGACGAGCGAGAGAAGACGCACGGGAGGCAAAGGGCAGAGGAAAGAGAGGCGACGAGTAAGTGCGTTGTTAAAGATAGCAGCAGACAAGGAGAGGCAGAAGGTGGGCAAGTCTCACCGGCAGAACTCCCTGCATGGCGCTAGCACCCCCCCCACACACACACACACGCACACACACGCCGTGCGCTGGAAATAGATGAG